>NW_027448453.1:15000-39998 GCF_038048845.1 Mixophyes fleayi
CCTTTAACCCTAACCCTAACCCTTACCCTAACCCCTAACCCTAACCCTAATCCTAACCCTAACCCTATTCCTAACCCTAACCCTAACACTAACCCCTTAACCCTAACCCTTACCCTAACCCCTAACCCTAACCCTAACCCTTACCCTAACCCTAAGCTTAAACCCTAACCCTAACCCCTAACCCTAACCCTAACGCTAACCCCTAACCCTAACCCTAACCCTAACCATAACCCTAACCTTAACCCCTAACCCTAACCCTAACCCAAACCCTAAACCCTAACCCTAACCCTAACCCCTAACCATAACCCTAACCCTAACCCTAACCCATAACCCTAATCCTAACCTAACCCCTTAACCCTAACCCTAATGCTAACCCTAACCCTAATTATAACCCCTAACCCCTAACCCTAGCCCTAAACCTAAACCCTAACCCTAAACCTAACCCCCTAACCCTAACCCTAACCCTAACCTTTAACCCTAACCCTAACCCTTACCCTAACCCCTAACCCTAACCCTAATCATAACCCTAACCCTATTTCTAACCCTAACCCTAACACTAACCCCTTAACCCTAACCCTTACCCTAACCCCTAACCCTACCCTAACCCTAACCCTTACCCTAACCCTAAGCCTAACCCTAACCCTAACCCGGACATATTGAATCATGAATTGAACTATAAATTGAATCATGAATCATGAATCGAATCATGAATCATGAATTGAATCATGAATCATAAATCATGAATCGAATCATGAATCATGAATCAAATCATGAGTCATGACTCATGATTTGAATCATGAATCATTTATCATGAATCGAATCATAAATCATGAATTGAATCATGAATTAAGAATCATGAATCATAAATTGAATCATGAATCATGAATTGAATCATGAATTAAATCATGAATCATGAATCGAATCTTGAATCATGAATCGAATCATCAAACATGAATCGAATCATGAATCACAAATCATGAATTGAATTATGAATCATGAATTGAATCATGAATCACAAATCATGAATGGAATCATGAATCATGAATTATTAATTCAATCATAAATAATGAAATGAATCATGAAATGAATCATGAATCATGAATTGAATCATGAATCATGAACTGAATCATGAATCATGAATCTTGAATTGAATCATGAATTATGAATCATGAATCGAATCATGAATTATGAATTGAATCATGAATCATGAATCATGAATCATGAATTGAATCATGAATCATGAATTGAATCATGAATCATGAATTGAATAATCAATTCAAACATGAATCATGAATTGAATCATGAATCATGCATTGAATCATGAATAATGAATCATGAATTGAATCATGAATCATGAATTGAATAATGAATTGAATCATGAATTAAATTATGAATTGAATTAGGAATTGAATCATGAATTTAAACATGAATCATGAATCAAATCATGATTCATGAGTTATGAATTGAATCATGAATCATGAATTGAATCATGAATCATGAATCAAATCATGAATCATGAATTGAATCATAAATCATGAATCATGAATTGAATCATGAATCATGAATCATGAATTAAATCATGAATCATGAATCATGAATTGAATCATGAATTGAATCATGAATTGAATCATGAAATGAATCATGAATTGAATCATGAATCTTGAATTGAATCATGAATCATGGAATGAATCATGAAATGAATCATGAATCATGAATCATGAATTGAATCATGAATCATGAATTGAATCATTAATCATGAATTGAATCATGAATTATGAATCATGAATCATGAATCTTGAATTGAATCATGAATTATGAATCATGAATCGAATCATGAATTATGAATTGAATCATGAATCATGAATCATGAATTGAATCATGAATCAGGAATTGAATAATGAATTCAAACATGAATCATGAATTGAATCATGAATCATGCATTGAATCATGAATAATGAATCATGAATTGAATCATGAATCATGAATTGAATAATGAATTGAATCATGAATTAAATTATGAATTGAATTAGGAATTGAATCATGAATTTAAACATGAATCATGAATCATGAATCATGAATCATGAATTAAATCATGAATCATGAATCATGAATTGAATCATGAATCATGAATTGAATCATGAATCATGAATCATGAATTGAATCATGTATCATCAATCATGAATTTAATCATGAATTAAATCATGCATTATGAATCATAAATTGAATCATGAATTGAATCATGAATTGAATCATGTATCATAAAATGAATCATGAATCATGAATTGAATCATGAATCACGAATTGAATCATGCATCAGGAATTGATCCATGAATTATAAATCGAATCATGAATCATGAATATTGAATCATGAATTAAATCATGAATCACGAATCATGAATTGAATCATAAATCATGAATTATGAATTGAATCATAAATCATGAAATGAATCATGAAATGAATCATGAATCATGAATTGAATCATGAATCATGAACTGAATCATGAATCATGAATCTTGAATTGAATCATGAATTATGAATCATAAATCGAATCATGAATTATGAATTGAATCATGAATCATGAATCATGAATTGAATCATGAATCATGAATTGAATCATGAATCATGAATTGAATAATGAATTCAAACATGAATCATGCATTGAATCATGAATAATGAATCATGAATTGAATCATGAATCATGAATTGAATTATGAATTGAATCATGAATCATGAATTGAATTATGAATTGAATCATGAATTGAATTATGAATTGAATCAGGAATTGAATCATGAATTTAAACATGACTCATGAATCGAATCATGATTCATGAATTATGAATTGAATCATGAATCATGAATCATGAATTGAATCATGAATCATGAATCATGAATTGAATCATGAATCATGAATCATGAATTGAATCATGAATTGAATCATGAAATGAATCATGAATTGAATCATGAATCTTGAATTTAATCATGAATCATGGAATGAATCATGAAATGAATCATGAATCATGAATCATGAATTGAATCATGAATCATGAATTAAATCATTAATCATGAATTAAATCATGAATTATGAATCATGAATCATGAATCATAAATCGAATCATGAATCATGAATCATGAATCATGAATTATGAATCATGAATCGAATCATGAATCATGAATTGAATCATGAATCATGAATCATGAATTGAATCATGAATCATGAATTGAATCATGAATCATGAATTGAATCATAAATCATGAATCATGAATTTTATCATGAATCATAATTCGAATCATGAATCATGAATCAAGAATTGAATCATGAATCATGAATCGAATCATGAATCATGAATTGAATCAGGAATCATGAATCATGAAATGAATCATGAAATGAATCATGAATCATGAATTGAATCATGAATCATAAATCGAATCATTAATCATGAATCATGAATTGAATAATGAATCATGAATTGAATCATAAATCCTGAATTGAATCATGAATTGAATCATAAATCATGAATCATGAATCGAATCATGAATCATGAAATAAATCATGAATTGAATCAAGAATTGAATCATGAATCATGAATAATGAATCGAATCATGAATCATGAAATAAATCATAAATTGAATCAAGATTCATGAACCATGAATTGAATCATGAAATAAATCATAAATCAAGAATTGAATCATAAATCATGAATCATAAATTTAATCATGAATCATGAATCGAATCATGAATCAAGAATTGAATCATAAATCATGAATCATAAATTTAATCATGAATCATGAATCGAATCGTGAATCAAGAATTGAATCATGAATCGAATCATGAATCATGAATTGAATCATGAATCATGAATCATGAATCGAATCATGAATCATAAAATAAATCATGACTTGAATCAAGATTCATGAACCATGAATTGAATCATGAAATAAATCATGAATCATGATTTGAATCATAAATCATGAATCATAAATTTAATCATATATCATGAATCGAATCATGAATCAAGAATTGGATCATGAATCATGAATCGAATCATGATTCATGAATTGAATCATGAATCATGAGTCATGAATCATAAATTGAATCATGAATCATGAATCATGAATTGAATCATAAATCATGAATCATGAATTTAATCATGAATCATATATCGAATCATGAATCATGAATCATGAATCGAATCATGAATTGAATCATGAATCATGAATCATGAATTGAATCATGAATCATGAATCGAGTCATGAATCATGAATCATGAATCGAATCATGAATCATGAATCATGAATTGAATCATGAATCATGAATCATGAATTGAATCATGAATCATGAATTGAATCATGAATCATGAATCATGAATTGAATCATGAATCATTAATTGAATCATGAATTGAATCATGAATCATGAATTGAATTATGAATCATGAATCATGAATTGAATCATGAATCATGAATTGAATCATGAATCATAAATCATGAATTGAATCATGAATCATGAATTGAATCATGAGTCATGAATCATGAATTGAATCATAAATCATGAATCGAATCATGAATTGAATCATGAATCATGAATTGAATCATGAATCATAAAATGAATCATGAATCATGAAATGAATCATGAATCATGAATTGAATCATGAATCATGAATTGAATCATGAATCATGAATCGAATCATGAATAATGAATTGAATCATGAATTGAATCATGAATCATGAATCATAAATCAAGAATTGAATCATGAATCATGAATTGAATCATGAACCATGTAATGAATCATGAATTGAATCATGAATCATGAATTGAATCAAGAATTGAATCATGCATTGAATCATGAATCATGAATTGAATCATGAATCATGAATTGAATCATGAATCATGAATCATGAATTGAATCATGAATTGAATCATGAATTATGAATCATAAATTGAATCATGAATTGAATCATGAAATAAATCATGAATCATGAAATGAATCATGAATCATGAATTGACTCATGAATCATGAATTGAATCATGAATCATGAATCATGAAATGAATCATGAAATGAATCATGAATCATGAATTAAATCATGAATCACAAATTGAATCATGCATCATGAATTGAATCATGAATTATAAATCGAATCATGTATCATGAAACATGAATCATGAATTAAATCATGAATCATGAATCATAATTTAAATCATAAATCATGAATTGAATCATGAATTGAATCATGAATCATGAATCGAATCATGAATCATGAAATAAATCATGAATTGAATCAAGATTCATGAACCATGAATTGAATCATGAAATAAATCATGAATCATGAATTGAATCATAAATCATGAATCATGAATTTAATCATGAATCATAATTCAAATCATGAATCATGAATCAAGAATTGAATCATGAATCATGAATCGAATCATGAATTTATGAATTGACTCATGAATCATGAATCGAATCATGAATTGAATTATGAATCATGAAATGAATCATGAATCATGAATCATAAATTGAATCATGAATTGAATCATGAATTATGAATCATAAATTGAATCATGAATTGAATCATGAATTGAATCATGAATTGAATCATGAATCACGAATTGAATCATGCATCATGAATTGAATCATGAATTATAAATCGAATCATGAATCATGAATCATTAATCAGGAATTAAATCATGAATCATGAATCATGAATTGAATCATACATCATGAATTGAATCATGAATTCAATCATGAATCATGAATCATGAATCGAATCATGAATCATGAAATAAATCATGAATTGAATAAAGATTTATGAACCATGAATTGAATCATAAATCATAAATCATGAATTTAATCATGAATTATAATTCGAATCATGAATCATGATTCAAGAATTGAATCATGAATCATGAATTGAATCATGAATCATGAATCGAATCATGAATCATGAATTAAATCATTAATCATGAATTACATCATGAATCATGAATCATAAATCAAGAATTGAATCATGAATCATGAATCGAATCATGAATCATGAAATAAATCATGAATTGAATCATGAATCATGAATCATGAATCAAATCATGAATCATGAAATAAATCATGAATTGAATCAAGATTCATGAACCATGAATTGAATCATGAAATAAATCATGAATCATGAATTGAATCATGAATCATGAATCGAATCATGAATCATGAATTGAATCATAAATCATGAATCGAATCATGAATTGAATCATGAATCATGAAATGAATCATGAATTATGAATTGAATCATGAATCATGAATTGAATCAGGAATCATGTATCATGAAATGAATCATGAAATGAATCATGAAATGAATCATGAAATGAATCATGAAATGAATCATGAATCATGAATTGAATCATGAATCACGAATTGAATCATGCATCATGAATTGAATCATAAATCATAAATTGAATCATAAATCCTGAATTGAATCATGAATTGAATTTTGCTACATGAATCATGAATCGAATCATGAATCATGAAATAAATAATGAATTGAATCATAAATCATGATTCATAAATTTAATCATGAATCATGAATCGAATCATGAATTAAAAATTGAATCATGAATCATGAATCAAATCATGAATCATGAATTAAATCAAGAATCATGAATCGAATCATGAATTGAATCATGAATCATGAATTGAATCATAAATTATGAATCATGAATTTAATCATGAATCATATATCGAATCATGAATCATGAATCAAGAATCGAATCATGAATTGAATCATGAATCATTAATTGAATTATGAATTGAATCAAGAATTGAATCATGCATAGAATCATGAATCATGAATTGAATCATGAATCATGAATTGAATCATGAATCATGAATTGAATCATGAATTGAATCATGAATTATGAATCATAAATTGAATCATGAATTGAATCATGAATTAAATCATGGATCATGAAATGAATCATGAATCATGAATTGACTCATAAATCATGAATTGTATCATGAATTAAATCATGAATCATGAATCATGAATTGAATAATAAATCATGAATTGAATCATGAATTGAATCATGAATCATGAATCGAATCATGAATCATGAAATAAATCATGAACTGAATCAAGATTCATGAACCATGAATTGAATCATTAAATAAATCATGAATCATGAATTGAATCATAAATCATGAATCGAATCATGAATTTATGAATTGACTCATGAATCATGAATCGAATCATGAATTGAATCATGTATCATGAATTGAATCATGAATCATGAATCATAAATCAAGAATTGAATCATGAATCATGAATTGAATCATGAATCATGAAAGGAATCATGAATTGAATCATGAATTCAAACATGAATCATGAATCGAATCATGAATCATGAATTGAATTATGAATTGAATCAAGAATTGAATCATGCATTGAATCATGAATCATGAATTTAATCATGAATCATGAATTGAATCATGAATCATGAATCACGAATCATGAATTGAATCATGAATCATGAATTGAATCATGAATCGAATCATGAATTATGAATCATGAATCATGAATTGAATCATGAATCATGAATCATAAATTGAATCATGAATTGAATCATGAATTATGAATCATAAATTGAATCATGAATTGAATCATGAATTGAATCATGAAAAGAATCATGAATCATGAAATGAATCATGAATCATGTATTGAATTATGAATCATGCATTGAATCAGGAATCATGAATCATGAAATGAATCATGAAATGAATCATGAATCATGAATTGAATCATGAATCACGAATTGAATCATGCATCATGAATTGAATCATGAATTATAAATCGAATCATGAATCATGAATCATGAATCAGGAATTAAATCATGAATTGAATCATAAATCATGAATTGAATCATGAATTGAATCATGAATCATGAATCATGAATCGAATCATGAATTATGAAATAAATCATGAATTGAATCATGAATTGAATCATGAATCATGAATCATGAATCGAATAATGAATCATGAAATAAATCATGAATTGAATAAAGATTTATGAACCATGAATTGAATCATAAATCATGAATCATGAATTTAATCATGAATCATAATGCGAATCATGAATCATGATTCAAGAATTGAATCATGAATCATGAATTGAATCATGAATCAAATCATGAATCATGAATTAAATCATTAATCATGAATTAAATCATGAATCATGAATCATAAATCAAGAATTGAATCATGAATCATGAATCGAATCATGAATCATGAAATAAATCATGAATTGAATCAT
Organism: Mixophyes fleayi; assembly: GCF_038048845.1. Lineage (NCBI taxonomy): Eukaryota > Metazoa > Chordata > Amphibia > Anura > Limnodynastidae > Mixophyes > Mixophyes fleayi. Next base: position 23,294 of record NW_027448453.1, read on the forward strand.
GAATTGAATCATGAATCATGAATCATGAATCAAATCATGAATCATGAAATAAATCATGAATTGAATCAAGATTCATGAACCATGAATTGAATCATGAAATAAATCATGAATCATGAATTGAATCATGAATCATGAATCGAATCATGAATCATGAATTGAATCATAAATCATGAATCGAGTCATGAATTGAATCATGAATCATGAAATGAATCATGAATCATGAATTGAATCATGAATCATGAATTGAATCAGGAATCATGAATCATGAAATGAATCATGAAATGAATCATGAATCATGAATTGAATCATGAATCACGAATTGAATCATGCATCATGAATTGAATCATGAATCATAAATCGAATCATGAATCATGAAATGAATCATGAAATGAATCATGAATCATGAATCGAATCATGAATCATGAAATAAATAATGAATTGAATCATAAATCATGAATCATAAATTTAATCATGAATCATGAATCGAATCATGAATTGAATCATGAATCATGAATCATGAATTGAATCATAAATTATGAATCATGAATTTAATCATGAATCATATATCGAATCATGAATCATGAATCATGAATCGAATCATGAATTGAATCATGAATCATTAATTGAATTATGAATTGAATCAAGAATTGAATCATGCATTGAATCATGAATCATGAATTGAATCATGAATCATGAATTGAATCATGAATCATGAATCGAATCATGAATCATGAATTAAATCATTAATCATGAATTACATCATGAATCATGAATCATAAATCAAGAATTATATCATGAATCATGAATCGAATCATGAATCATGAAATAAATCATGAATTGAATCATGAATCATGAATCATGAATCAAATCATGAATCATGAAATAAATCATGAATTGAATCAAGATTCATGAACCATGAATTGAATCATGAAATAAATCATGAATCATGAATTGAATCATGAATCATGAATCGAATCATGAATCATGAATTGAATCATAAATCATGAATCGAATCATGAATTGAATCATGAATCATGAAATGAATCATGAATCATGAATTGAATCATGAATCATGAATTGAATCATGAATCATGAATTGAATCAGGAATCATGTATCATGAAATGAATCATGAAATGAATCATGAAATGAATCATGAATCATGAATTGAATCATGAATCACGAATTGAATCATGCATCATGAATTGAATCATAAATCATAAATTGAATCATAAATTCTGAATTGAATCATGAATTGAATTTTGATACATGAATCATGAATCGAATCATGAATCATGAAATAAATAATGAATTGAATCATAAATCATGATTCATAAATTTAATCATGAATTATGAATCGAATCATGAATTAAAAATTGAATCATGAATCATGAATCAAATCATGAATCATGAATTAAATCAAGAATCATGAATCGAATCATGAATTGAATCATGAATCATGAATTGAATCATAAATTATGAATCATGAATTTAATCATGAATCATATATCGAATCATGAATCATGAATCATGAATCGAATCATGAATTGAATCATGAATCATTAATTGAATTATGAATTGAATCAAGAATTGAATCATGCATTGAATCATGAATCATGAATTGAATCATGAATCATGAATTGAATCATGAATCATGAATTGAATCATGAATTGAATCATGAATTATGAATCATAAATTGAATCATGAATTGAATCATGAATTAAATCATGGATCATGAAATGAATCATGAATCATGAATTGACTCATAAATCATGAATTGAATCATGAATTAAATCATGAATCATGAATCATGAATTGAATCATAAATCATGAATTGAATCATGAATTGAATCATGAATCATGAATCGAATCATGAATCATGAAATAAATCATGAACTGAATCAAGATTCATGAACCATGAATTGAATCATGAAATAAATCATGAATCATGAATTGAATCATAAATCATGAATCGAATCATGAATTTATGAATTGACTCATGAATCATGAATCAAATCATGAATTGAATCATGAATCATGAATTGAATCATGAATCATGAATCATAAATCAAGAATTGAATCATGAATCATGAATTGAATCATGAATCATGAAAGGAATCATGAATTGAATCATGAATTCAAACATGAATCATGAATCGAATCATGAATCATGAATTGAATTATGAATTGAATCAAGAATTGAATCATGCATTGAATCATGAATCATGAATTTAATCATGAATCATGAATTGAATCATGAATCACGAATCATGAATTGAATCATGAATCATGAATTGAATCATGAATCATGAATCGAATCATGAATTATGAATCATGAATCATGAATTGAATCATGAATCATGAATCATAAATTGAATCATGAATTGAATCATGAATTGAATCATGAATCATATCATTAATCATGAATTAAATCATGAATCATGAATCATAAATCAAGAATTAAATCATGAATCATGAATCGAATCATGAATCAAATCATGAATCATGAATTAAATCATGAATTGAATCATGAATCATGAATCAAATCATGAATCATGAAATAAATCATGAATTGAATCAAGATTCATGAACCATGAATTGAATCATGAAATAAATCATGAATCATGAATTGAATCATGAATCATGAATCGAATCATGAATCATGAATTGAATCATAAATCATGAATCGAATCATGAATTGAATCATGAATCATGAATCATGAATTGAATCATAAATTATGAATCATGAATTTAATCATGAATCATATATCGAATCATGAATCATGAATCATGAATCGAATCATGAATTGAATCATGAATCATTAATTGAATTATGAATTGAATCAAGAATTGAATCATGCATTGAATCATGAATCATGAATTGAATCATGAATCATGAATTGAATCATGAATCATGAATCGAATCATGAATCATGAATTAAATCATTAATCATGAATTACATCATGAATCATGAATCATAAATCAAGAATTATATCATGAATCATGAATCGAATCATGAATCATGAAATAAATCATGAATTGAATCATGAATCATGAATCATGAATCAAATCATGAATCATGAAATAAATCATGAATTGAATCAAGATTCATGAACCATGAATTGAATCATGAAATAAATCATGAATCATGAATTGAATCATGAATCATGAATCGAATCATGAATCATGAATTGAATCATAAATCATGAATCGAATCATGAATTGAATCATGAATCATGAAATGAATCATGAATCATGAATTGAATCATGAATCATGAATTGAATCATGAATCATGAATTGAATCAGGAATCATGTATCATGAAATGAATCATGAAATGAATCATGAAATGAATCATGAATCATGAATTGAATCATGAATCACGAATTGAATCATGCATCATGAATTGAATCATAAATCATAAATTGAATCATAAATTCTGAATTGAATCATGAATTGAATTTTGATACATGAATCATGAATCGAATCATGAATCATGAAATAAATAATGAATTGAATCATAAATCATGATTCATAAATTTAATCATGAATTATGAATCGAATCATGAATTAAAAATTGAATCATGAATCATGAATCAAATCATGAATCATGAATTAAATCAAGAATCATGAATCGAATCATGAATTGAATCATGAATCATGAATTGAATCATAAATTATGAATCATGAATTTAATCATGAATCATATATCGAATCATGAATCATGAATCATGAATCGAATCATGAATTGAATCATGAATCATTAATTGAATTATGAATTGAATCAAGAATTGAATCATGCATTGAATCATGAATCATGAATTGAATCATGAATCATGAATTGAATCATGAATCATGAATTGAATCATGAATTGAATCATGAATTATGAATCATAAATTGAATCATGAATTGAATCATGAATTAAATCATGGATCATGAAATGAATCATGAATCATGAATTGACTCATAAATCATGAATTGAATCATGAATTAAATCATGAATCATGAATCATGAATTGAATCATAAATCATGAATTGAATCATGAATTGAATCATGAATCATGAATCGAATCATGAATCATGAAATAAATCATGAACTGAATCAAGATTCATGAACCATGAATTGAATCATGAAATAAATCATGAATCATGAATTGAATCATAAATCATGAATCGAATCATGAATTTATGAATTGACTCATGAATCATGAATCAAATCATGAATTGAATCATGAATCATGAATTGAATCATGAATCATGAATCATAAATCAAGAATTGAATCATGAATCATGAATTGAATCATGAATCATGAAAGGAATCATGAATTGAATCATGAATTCAAACATGAATCATGAATCGAATCATGAATCATGAATTGAATTATGAATTGAATCAAGAATTGAATCATGCATTGAATCATGAATCATGAATTTAATCATGAATCATGAATTGAATCATGAATCACGAATCATGAATTGAATCATGAATCATGAATTGAATCATGAATCATGAATCGAATCATGAATTATGAATCATGAATCATGAATTGAATCATGAATCATGAATCATAAATTGAATCATGAATTGAATCATGAATTGAATCATGAATCATATCATTAATCATGAATTAAATCATGAATCATGAATCATAAATCAAGAATTAAATCATGAATCATGAATCGAATCATGAATCAAATCATGAATCATGAATTAAATCATGAATTGAATCATGAATCATGAATCAAATCATGAATCATGAAATAAATCATGAATTGAATCAAGATTCATGAACCATGAATTGAATCATGAAATAAATCATGAATCATGAATTGAATCATGAATCATGAATCGAATCATGAATCATGAATTGAATCATAAATCATGAATCGAATCATGAATTGAATCATAAATCATGAAATGAATCATGAATCATGAATTGAATCATGAATCATGAATTGAATCAGGAATCATGAATCATGAAATGAATCATGAAATGAATCATGAATCATGAATTGAATCATGAATTACGAATTGAATCATGCATCATGAATTGAATCATGAATCATAAATCGAATCATGAATCATGAAATGAATCATGAATCATGAATCGAATCATGAATCATGAAATAAATAATGAATTGAATCATAAATCATGAATCATAAATTTAATCATGAATCATGAATCGAATCATGAATTAAAAATTGAATCATGGATCATGAATCAAATCATGAATCATAAATTAAATCATGAATCATGAATCGAATCATGAATTGAATCATGAATCATGAATCATGAATTGAATCATAAATTATGAATCATGAATTTAATCATGAATCATATATCGAATCATGAATCATGAATCATGAATCGAATCATGAATTGAATCATGAATCATTAATTGAATTATGAATTGAATCAAGAATTGAATCATGCATTGAATCATGAATCATGAATTGAATCATGAATCATGAATTGAATCATGAATCATGAATCGAATCATGAATCATGAATTAAATCATTAATCATGAATTACATCATGAATCATGAATCATAAATCAAGAATTATATCATGAATCATGAATCGAATCATGAATCATGAAATAAATCATGAATTGAATCATGAATCATGAATCATGAATCAAATCATGAATCATGAAATAAATCATGAATTGAATCAAGATTCATGAACCATGAATTGAATCATGAAATAAATCATGAATCATGAATTGAATCATGAATCATGAATCGAATCATGAATCATGAATTGAATCATAAATCATGAATCGAATCATGAATTGAATCATGAATCATGAAATGAATCATGAATCATGAATTGAATCATGAATCATGAATTGAATCATGAATCATGAATTGAATCAGGAATCATGTATCATGAAATGAATCATGAAATGAATCATGAAATGAATCATGAATCATGAATTGAATCATGAATCACGAATTGAATCATGCATCATGAATTGAATCATAAATCATAAATTGAATCATAAATTCTGAATTGAATCATGAATTGAATTTTGATACATGAATCATGAATCGAATCATGAATCATGAAATAAATAATGAATTGAATCATAAATCATGATTCATAAATTTAATCATGAATTATGAATCGAATCATGAATTAAAAATTGAATCATGAATCATGAATCAAATCATGAATCATGAATTAAATCAAGAATCATGAATCGAATCATGAATTGAATCATGAATCATGAATTGAATCATAAATTATGAATCATGAATTTAATCATGAATCATATATCGAATCATGAATCATGAATCATGAATCGAATCATGAATTGAATCATGAATCATTAATTGAATTATGAATTGAATCAAGAATTGAATCATGCATTGAATCATGAATCATGAATTGAATCATGAATCATGAATTGAATCATGAATCATGAATTGAATCATGAATTGAATCATGAATTATGAATCATAAATTGAATCATGAATTGAATCATGAATTAAATCATGGATCATGAAATGAATCATGAATCATGAATTGACTCATAAATCATGAATTGAATCATGAATTAAATCATGAATCATGAATCATGAATTGAATCATAAATCATGAATTGAATCATGAATTGAATCATGAATCATGAATCGAATCATGAATCATGAAATAAATCATGAACTGAATCAAGATTCATGAACCATGAATTGAATCATGAAATAAATCATGAATCATGAATTGAATCATAAATCATGAATCGAATCATGAATTTATGAATTGACTCATGAATCATGAATCAAATCATGAATTGAATCATGAATCATGAATTGAATCATGAATCATGAATCATAAATCAAGAATTGAATCATGAATCATGAATTGAATCATGAATCATGAAAGGAATCATGAATTGAATCATGAATTCAAACATGAATCATGAATCGAATCATGAATCATGAATTGAATTATGAATTGAATCAAGAATTGAATCATGCATTGAATCATGAATCATGAATTTAATCATGAATCATGAATTGAATCATGAATCACGAATCATGAATTGAATCATGAATCATGAATTGAATCATGAATCATGAATCGAATCATGAATTATGAATCATGAATCATGAATTGAATCATGAATCATGAATCATAAATTGAATCATGAATTGAATCATGAATTGAATCATGAATCATATCATTAATCATGAATTAAATCATGAATCATGAATCATAAATCAAGAATTAAATCATGAATCATGAATCGAATCATGAATCAAATCATGAATCATGAATTAAATCATGAATTGAATCATGAATCATGAATCAAATCATGAATCATGAAATAAATCATGAATTGAATCAAGATTCATGAACCATGAATTGAATCATGAAATAAATCATGAATCATGAATTGAATCATGAATCATGAATCGAATCATGAATCATGAATTGAATCATAAATCATGAATCGAATCATGAATTGAATCATAAATCATGAAATGAATCATGAATCATGAATTGAATCATGAATCATGAATTGAATCAGGAATCATGAATCATGAAATGAATCATGAAATGAATCATGAATCATGAATTGAATCATGAATTACGAATTGAATCATGCATCATGAATTGAATCATGAATCATAAATCGAATCATGAATCATGAAATGAATCATGAATCATGAATCGAATCATGAATCATGAAATAAATAATGAATTGAATCATAAATCATGAATCATAAATTTAATCATGAATCATGAATCGAATCATGAATTAAAAATTGAATCATGGATCATGAATCAAATCATGAATCATAAATTAAATCATGAATCATGAATCGAATCATGAATTGAATCATGAATCATAAATCATGAATTGAATCATAAATTATGAATCATGAATTTAATCATGAATCATATATCGAATCATGAATCATGAATCATGAATCGAATCATGAATTGAATCATGAATCATTAATTGAATTATGAATTGAATCAAGAATTGAATCATGCATTGAATCATGAATCATGAATTGAATCATGAATCATGAATTGAATCATGAATCATGAATCGAATCATGAATCATGAATTAAATCATTAATCATGAATTACATCATGAATCATGAATCATAAATCAAGAATTATATCATGAATCATGAATCGAATCATGAATCATGAAATAAATCATGAATTGAATCATGAATCATGAATCATGAATCAAATCATGAATCATGAAATAAATCATGAATTGAATCAAGATTCATGAACCATGAATTGAATCATGAAATAAATCATGAATCATGAATTGAATCATGAATCATGAATCGAATCATGAATCATGAATTGAATCATAAATCATGAATCGAATCATGAATTGAATCATGAATCATGAAATGAATCATGAATCATGAATTGAATCATGAATCATGAATTGAATCATGAATCATGAATTGAATCAGGAATCATGTATCATGAAATGAATCATGAAATGAATCATGAAATGAATCATGAATCATGAATTGAATCATGAATCACGAATTGAATCATGCATCATGAATTGAATCATAAATCATAAATTGAATCATAAATTCTGAATTGAATCATGAATTGAATTTTGATACATGAATCATGAATCGAATCATGAATCATGAAATAAATAATGAATTGAATCATAAATCATGATTCATAAATTTAATCATGAATTATGAATCGAATCATGAATTAAAAATTGAATCATGAATCATGAATCAAATCATGAATCATGAATTAAATCAAGAATCATGAATCGAATCATGAATTGAATCATGAATCATGAATTGAATCATAAATTATGAATCATGAATTTAATCATGAATCATATATCGAATCATGAATCATGAATCATGAATCGAATCATGAATTGAATCATGAATCATTAATTGAATTATGAATTGAATCAAGAATTGAATCATGCATTGAATCATGAATCATGAATTGAATCATGAATCATGAATTGAATCATGAATCATGAATTGAATCATGAATTGAATCATGAATTATGAATCATAAATTGAATCATGAATTGAATCATGAATTAAATCATGGATCATGAAATGAATCATGAATCATGAATTGACTCATAAATCATGAATTGAATCATGAATTAAATCATGAATCATGAATCATGAATTGAATCATAAATCATGAATTGAATCATGAATTGAATCATGAATCATGAATCGAATCATGAATCATGAAATAAATCATGAACTGAATCAAGATTCATGAACCATGAATTGAATCATGAAATAAATCATGAATCATGAATTGAATCATAAATCATGAATCGAATCATGAATTTATGAATTGACTCATGAATCATGAATCAAATCATGAATTGAATCATGAATCATGAATTGAATCATGAATCATGAATCATAAATCAAGAATTGAATCATGAATCATGAATTGAATCATGAATCATGAAAGGAATCATGAATTGAATCATGAATTCAAACATGAATCATGAATCGAATCATGAATCATGAATTGAATTATGAATTGAATCAAGAATTGAATCATGCATTGAATCATGAATCATGAATTTAATCATGAATCATGAATTGAATCATGAATCACGAATCATGAATTGAATCATGAATCATGAATTGAATCATGAATCATGAATCGAATCATGAATTATGAATCATGAATCATGAATTGAATCATGAATCATGAATCATAAATTGAATCATGAATTGAATCATGAATTGAATCATGAATCATATCATTAATCATGAATTAAATCATGAATCATGAATCATAAATCAAGAATTAAATCATGAATCATGAATCGAATCATGAATCAAATCATGAATCATGAATTAAATCATGAATTGAATCATGAATCATGAATCAAATCATGAATCATGAAATAAATCATGAATTGAATCAAGATTCATGAACCATGAATTGAATCATGAAATAAATCATGAATCATGAATTGAATCATGAATCATGAATCGAATCATGAATCATGAATTGAATCATAAATCATGAATCGAATCATGAATTGAATCATAAATCATGAAATGAATCATGAATCATGAATTGAATCATGAATCATGAATTGAATCAGGAATCATGAATCATGAAATGAATCATGAAATGAATCATGAATCATGAATTGAATCATGAATTACGAATTGAATCATGCATCATGAATTGAATCATGAATCATAAATCGAATCATGAATCATGAAATGAATCATGAAATGAATCATGAATCATGAATCGAATCATGAATCATGAAATAAATAATGAATTGAATCATAAATCATGAATCATAAATTTAATCATGAATCATGAATCGAATCATGAATTAAAAATTGAATCATGGATCATGAATCAACTCATGATTCATGAATTAAATCATGAATCATGAATCGAATCATGAATTGAATCATGAATCATGAATCATGAATTGAATCATAAATTATGAATCATGAATTTAATCATGAATCATATATCGAATCATGAATCATGAATCATGAATCGAATCATGAATTGAATCATGAATCATTAATTGAATTATGAATTGAATCAAGAATTGAATCATGCATTGAATCATGAATCATGAATTGAATCATGAATCATGAATTGAATCATGAATCATGAATCATGAATTGAATCATGAATTATGAATCATAAATTGAATCATGAATTGAATCATGAATTAAATCATGAATCATGAAATGAATCATGAATCATGAATTGACTCATAAATCATGAATTGAATCATAAATCATGAATCATGAAATGAATCATGAATTAAATCATGAATCACAAATTGAATCATGCATCATGAATTGAATCATGAATTATAAATCAAATCATGAATCATGAATCATGAATCATAAATCAAATCATGAATCATGAATCATGAATCATAATTCAAATCATGAATCATGAATCAAGAATTGAATCATGAATCATAAATTGAATCATGAATTGAATCATGAATCATGAATCATGAATTGAATCATGTATCATGAATTGAATTATGATTCATGAATCATAAACCAAGAATTGAATCATGAATCATGAATTGAATCATGAATCATCATTGAATTATGAATTGAATCAAGAATTGAATCATGCATTGAATCATGAATCATGAATTGAATTATGAATTGAATCAAGAATTGAATCATGAATTGAAACATAAATCATGAATCGAATCATGATTCATGAATTGAATCATGAATCATGAATTGAATCATGAATCTTGAATTGAATCATGAATCATAAATTGAATCATGAATTGAATCATGAATTGAATCATGAATCATGAATTGAACCATGAATCATGACTTGAATCAGGAATCATGAATCATAAATTGAATCATGAATTGAATCATGAATCATGAATTGAATGATGAATGATGAATCATGAATCAAATCATGAATCATGAATCATGAATTAAATCATGAATCATGAATCATGAATTGAATCATTAATCATGAATCATGAAATGAATCATGAATTGAATCATGAATCATGAATTAAATCATGAATCATGAATCATAAATCAAGAATTGAATCATGAATCATGAATCAAATCATGAATCATAAAATAAATCATGAATTGAATCATGAATTGAATCATGAATCATGAATCATGAATCAAATCATGAATCATGAAATAAATCATGAATTGAATCAAGATTCATGAACCATGAATTGAATCATGAAATAAATCATGAATCATGAATTGAATCATAAATAATGAATCATGAATTTAATCATGAATCATAATTCGAATCATGAATCATGAATTGAATCATGAATCATGAATCGAATCATGTATCATGAATTGAATCATAAATCATGAATTGAATCATTAATTGAATCATGAATCATGAAATGAATTATGAATCATGAATTGAATCATGAATCATGAATTAAATCAGGAATCATGAAATGAATCATGAAATGAATCATGAATCATGAATTGAATCATGAATCACGAATTGAATCATGCATCATGAATTGAATCATGAATCATAAATCGAATCATGAATCATGAAATGAATCATGAAATGAATCATGAATCATGAATTGAATCATAAATCCTGAATTGAATCATGAATTGAATCATAAATCATGAATCATGAATCGAATCATGAATCATGAAATAAATAATGAATTGAATCATGAATTGAATCATGAATCATGAATTATGAATCGAATCATGAATCATGAAATAAATCATGAATTGAATCAAGATTCATGAACCATGAATTGAATCATGAAATAAATCATGAATCATGAATTGAATCATAAATCATGAATCATAAATTTAATCATGTATCATGAATCGAATCATGAATTTAATCATGAATCATGAATCATGAATTGAATCATAAATTATGAATCATGAATTTAATCATGAATCATATATCGAATCATGAATCATGAATCATGAATCGAATCATGAATTGAATCATGAATCATGAATCATGAATTGAATCATGAATCATGAATCGAATCATGAATCATGAATCATGAATCGAATCATGAATCATGAATCATGAATTGAATCATGAATCATGACTCATGAATTGAATCATGAATCATGAATTGAATCATGAATCATGAATCAAATCTTGAATTGAATCATGAATCATGAATCATGAATTGAATCATGAATCATGACTCATGAATCGAATCATGAATCATGAATTGAATCATGAATCATGAATTGAATCATGAATCATAAATTATGAATTGAATCATGAGTCATGAATCATAAATTAAATCATGAATCATGAAATTAATCATGAATCATGAATTGAATCATGAATCATGAATCATGAATCGAATCATGAATCATGAATTGAATCAGGAATCATGAATCATGAAATGAATCATGAAATGAATCATGAATCATGAATTGAATCATGAATCATGAATTGAATCATGAATCACGAATTGAATCATGCATCATGAATTGAATCATGAATCATAAATCGAATCATGAATCATGAAATGAATCATGAAATGAATCATGAATCGTGAATCGAATCATGAATCACGAATTGAATCATGCATCATGAATTGAATCATGAATCATAAATCGAATCATGAATCATGAAATGAATCATGAAATGAATCATGAATCATGAATCGAATCATGAATCATGAAATAAATAATGAATTGAATCATAAATCATGAATCATAAATTTAATCATCAATCATGAATCGAATCATGAATTAAAAATTGAATCATGGATCATGAATCAAATCATGAATCATGAATTAAATCATGAATCATGAATCGAATCATGAATTGAATCATGAATCATGAATCATGAATTGAATCATAAATTATGAATCATGAATTTAATCATGAATCATATATCGAATCATGAATCATGAATCATGAATCGAATCATGAATTGAATCATGAATCATTAATTGAATTATGAATTGAATCAAGAATTGAATCATGCATTGAATCATGAATCATGAATTGAATCATGAATCATGAATTGAATCATGAATCGAATCATGAATCAAATCATTAATCATGAATTACATCATGAATCATGAATCATAAATCAAGAATTGAATCATGAATCATGAATCGAATCATGAATCATGAAATAAATCATGAATTGAATCATGAATCATGAATCATGAATCAAATCATGAATCATGAAATAAATCATGAATTGAATCAAGATTCATGAACCATGAATTGAATCATGAAATAAATCATGAATCATGAATTGAATCATGAATCAAATCATGAATCATGAATTGAATCATAAATCATGAATCGAATCATGAATTGAATCATGAATCATGAAATGAATCATGAATCATGAATTGAATCATGAATCATGAATTGAATCAGGAATCATGTATCATGAAATGAATCATGAAATGAATCATGAATCATGAATTGAATCATGAATCACGAATTGAATCATGCATCATGAATTGAATCATAAATCATAAATTGAATCATAAATCCTGAATTGAATCATGAATTGAATTTTGATACATGAATCATGAATCGAATCATGAATCATGAAATAAATAATGAATTGAATCATAAATCATGATTCATAAATTTAATCATGAATCATGAATCGAATCATGAATTAAAAATTGAATCATGAATCATGAATCAAATCATGAATCATGAATTAAATCAAGAATCATGAATCGAATCATGAATTGAATCATGAATCATGAATTGAATCATAAATTATGAATCATGAATTTAATCATGAATCATATATCGAATCATGAATCATGAATCATGAATCGAATCATGAATTGAATCATGAATCATTAATTGAATTATGAATTGAATCAAGAATTGAATCATGCATTGAATCATGAATCATGAATTGAATAATGAATCATGAATTGAATCATGAATCATGAATTGAATCATGAATTGAATCATGAATTATGAATCATAAATTGAATCATGAATTGAATCATGAATTAAATCATGGATCATGAAATGAATCATGAATCATGAATTGACTCATAAATCATGAATTGAATCATGAATTAAATCATGAATCATGAATCATGAATTGAATCATAAATCATGAATTGAATCATGAATTGAATCATGAATCATGAATCGAATCATGAATCATGAAATAAATCATGAACTGAATCAAGATTCATGAACCATGAATTGAATCATGAAATAAATCATGAATCATGAATTGAATCATAAATCATGAATCGAATCATGAATTTATGAATTGACTCATGAATCATGAATCAAATCATGAATTGAATCATGAATCATGAATTGAATCATGAATCATGAATCATAAATCAAGAATTGAATCATGAATCATGAATTGAATCATGAATCATGAAAGGAATCATGAATTGAATCATGAATTCAAACATGAATCATGAATCGAATCATGAATCATGAATTGAATTATGAATTGAATCAAGAATTGAATCATGCATTGAATCATGAATCATGAATTTAATCATGAATCATGAATTGAATCATGAATCATGAATCACGAATCATGAATTGAATCATGAATCATGAATTGAATCATGAATCATGAATCGAATCATGAATTATGAATCATGAATCATGAATTGAATCATGAATCATGAATCATAAATTGAATCATGAATTGAATCATGAATTGAATCATGAATCATATCATTAATCATGAATTAAATCATGAATCATGAATCATAAATCAAGAATTAAATCATGAATCATGAATCGAATCATGAATCAAATCATGAATCATGAATTAAATCATGAATTGAATCATGAATCATGAATCAAATCATGAATCATGAAATAAATCATGAATTGAATCAAGATTCATGAACCATGAATTGAATCATGAAATAAATCATGAATCATGAATTGAATCATGAATCATGAATCGAATCATGAATCATGAATTGAATCATAAATCATGAATCGAATCATGAATTGAATCATGAATCATGAAATGAATCATGAATCATGAATTGAATCATGAATCATGAATTGAATCAGGAATCATGAATAATGAAATGAATCATGAAATGAATCATGAATCATGAATTGAATCATGAATCACGAATTGAATCATGCATCATGAATTGAATCATGAATCATAAATCGAATCATGAATCATGAAATGAATCATGAAATGAATCATGAATCATGAATCGAATCATGAATCATGAAATAAATAATGAATTGAATCATAAATCATGAATCATAAATTTAATCATGAATCATGAATCGAATCATGATTTAAAAATTGAATCATGGATCATGAATCAACTCATGATTCATGAATTAAATCATGAATCATGAATCGAATCATGAATTGAATCATGAATCATGAATCATGAATTGAATCATAAATTATGAATCATGAATTTAATCATGAATCATATATCGAATCATGAATCATGAATCATGAATCGAATCATGAATTGAATCATGAATCATTAATTGAATTATGAATTGAATCAAGAATTGAATCATGCATTGAATCATGAATCATGAATTGAATCATGAATCATGAATTGAATCATGAATCATGAATCATGAATTGAATCATGAATTATGAATCATAAATTGAATCATGAATTGAATCATGAATTAAATCATGAATCATGAAATGAATCATGAATCATGAATTGACTCATAAATCATGAATTGAATCATAAATCATGAATCATGAAATGAATCATGAATTAAATCATGAATCACAAATTGAATCATGCATCATGAATTGAATCATGAATTATAAATCAAATCATGAATCATGAATCATGAATCATAAATCAAATCATGAATCATGAATCATGAATCATAATTCAAATCATGAATCATGAATCAAGAATTGAATCATGAATCATAAATTGAATCATGAATTGAATCATGAATCATGAATCATGAATTGAATCATGTATCATGAATTGAATTATGATTCATGAATCATAAACCAAGAATTGAATCATGAATCATGAATTGAATCATGAATCATCATTGAATTATGAATTGAATCAAGAATTGAATCATGCATTGAATCATGAATCATGAATTGAATTATGAATTGAATCAAGAATTGAATCATGAATTGAAACATAAATCATGAATCGAATCATGATTCATGAATTGAATCATGAATCATGAATTGAATCATGAATCTTG